>NW_027649893.1:362500-380000 GCF_965287045.1 Carcharhinus amblyrhynchos
GAATCTAATCGAGGGGTTCGGGGTGGTTAATATATAGAATAACAGATACCCGGGAGTGAGATACAGACTGGAATCTAATCGAGGGGTTCGGGGTGGTTTATATATAGAATAACAGATACCCGGGAGTGAGTTACACACTGGAATCTAATCGAGGGGTTCGGGGTGGTTTATATATAGAATAACAGATACCCGGGAGTGAGTTACAGACTGGAATCTGATCGAGGGGTTCAGGGTGGTTTATATATAGAATAACAGATACCCAGGAGTGAGTTACAGACTGGAATCTAATCGAGGGGTTCGGGGTGGTTTATATATAGAATAAGAGATACCCGGGAGTGAGTTACAGACTGGAATCTAATCGAGGGGTTCGGGGTGGTTTATATATAGAATAACAGATACCCGGGAGTGAGTTACAGACTGGAATCTAATCGAGGGGTTCGGGGTGGTTTATATATAGAATAGCAGATACCCGGGAGTGAGTTACAGACTGGAATCTAATCGAGGAGTTCGGGTTGGTTTATATACAGAATAACAGATACCAGGGAGTGAGTTACAGACTGGAAACTAATCGAGGGGTTCGGGGTGGTTTATATACAGAATAACAGATACCCGGGAGTGAGTTACAGACTGGAGCTAATCGAGGGGTTCGGGGTGGTTTATATATAGAATAACAGATACCCGGGAGTGAGTTACAGACTGGAATCTGATCGAGGGGTTCGGGGTGGTTTATATATAGAATAACAGATACCCGGGAGTGAGTTACAGACTGGAATATAATCGAGGGGTTCGGGGTGGTTTATATATAGAATAACAGATACCAGGGAGTGAGTTACAGACTGGAATCTAATCGAGGGGTTCGGGGTGGTTTATATATAGAATAACAGATACCCGGGAGTGAGTTACAGACTGGAATCTAATCGAGGGGTTCGGGATGGTTTATATATAGAATAACAGATACCCGGGAGTGAGTTACAGACTGGAATCTAATCGAGGGATTTGGACTGGTTTTTTATCCTATAAAGGAGACCATGTATTGAGTTGCAGACTGAAGTCATTTTGTGAAATTTGTGGACGCTTTTGGGGACAGTGTAGAGGGAGCTTTACTCTGTATCTAACCCCGTGCTGTACCTGTCCTGGGAGTGTTTGATGGGGGACAGTGTAGAGGGAGCTTTACTCTGTATCTAACCCCGTGCTGTACCTGTCCTGGGAGTGTTTGATGGGGGGACAGTGTAGAGGGAGCTTTACTCTGTATCTAACCCCGTGCTGTACCTGTCCTGGGAGTGTTTGATGGGGACAGTGTAGAGGGAGCTTTACTCTGTATCTAACCCCGTGCTGTACCTGTCCTGGGAGTGTTTGATGGGGACAGTGTAGAGGGAGCTTTACTCTGTATCTAACCCCGTGCTGTACCTGTCCTGGGAGTGTTTGATGGGGGGACAGTGTAGAGGGAGCTTTACTCTGTATCTAACCCCGTGCTGTACCTGTCCTGGGAGTGTTTGATGGGGGGACAGTGTAGAGGGAGCTTTACTCTGTATCTAACCCCGTGCTGTACCTGTCCTGGGAGTGTTTGATGGGGGGACAGTGTAGAGGGAGCTTTACTCTGTATCTAACCCCGTGCTGTACCTGTCCTGGGAGTGTTTGATGGGGGGACAGTGTAGAGGGAGCTTTACTCTGTATCTAACCCCGTGCTGTACCTGTCCTGGGAGTGTTTGATGGGGGGACAGTGTAGAGGGAGCTTTACAATAAACAAAGAATAAAGAACAAAAACAGCCCGGGAAACAGGCCTTTGGCCCAACGAGCCCACGCCGCCCATTTTAACATTACCAGTCCCCCCCCTCCACCCATGACCCCTGTCTAATGTTTTATGGCCATCCAGATTGAGGGAAAACTAATTTAGGGACAATTTATTCCCTCCAATCAGCCTAAGAGCACATCTTTGGGGTGTGGGAGGAAACCGGAGCATCCGGAGAAAACCCACGCAAGCACGGGGAGAATGCGCAAACTCCCACAGACACCGGCCCAAATCCATGTGTCTGCACAGCAATCAGTGATAGTCACTGAGCTGTCGTCTTGCCCAGTATCTGGTCCAGTTTAGGCACACACGAACGACATGAAGCACTAGGCCAATCTTGAACAACCAAGAGCAGCCCCAGTACGACCCATCGCGTGTATGCCCCTCGCTGGACAACAAGGCGGACCGACTTAAAACCTGTGCAGAGAAAAACATTATTATCATACCATATCCATTTACCTTACCAGGGACGCCCCAATGCTAATGACCCTTATTTAAACAATCTCCTATATCCACCCATCTCCAACCCACTCATGTGCCTGTCTAAGTTACTCTTAAACAACTCCAGCGTGTTTGCCTCCACCACTTTACTTGGCAGAGCATTCCATACCCCCACTACCCTCTGTGTGAAAAACCTCCCTCTAATATCTGTGTTGTAGCTCTCCCCCCTCACCTTCAGCCCATGGCCCCTTGTCCTACGTGACTCTATTATAGGAAATAGCTTACCTCTGTTTACTCTATCTATACACTTCATAATCTTATATACCGCTATGAGATCCCCCCTCGGCGTCTTTCAAGGCAAAAGAGCCCCAATTTCTTCAATCATTCCTCATACCCAAGTCCTTCCATACCAGGCAACATCCTGGTAAACCTCCTCTGCACTCTCTCCAGAGTCTCCACGTCCTTCCGGTAGTAAGGCGACCAGAACTGTACGCAGTACTCCAAATGCGGCCGAACCAACGTTCTGTACAACTGCAACATTAGACTCCAGCTCTTATATTCTATACCCCTTCCTATAAAGGCTAACATACCATAGGCTTTCTTCACCACACTCTCCACTCGCACTGCCACCTTCAAAGACTTGTGCACTTGCACCCCCAGGTCCCTCTGCATTTCTTTTCTCCGTATGGGCTTACCCTTAATCGTATAACTCCCCCCTATCGATAACTCTGCATCCAACCCCGTGGTTTAATTTTCAGGGTTAAATTCCATTTACTGCCGCCCTGGTGATCTGACCAGCCATGACTCTATCATCCTCTAGCCTGAGGCTTCCCTCGCTCTTTACCACACAGCCAATTTCCCTTCCACCTGCGAACCCCTCGTTCCCCAGCAAATTCAGGCGTAGACCGTTCATTGTGTCATCTCTTTATCATTCTGCCTCTCCTCTCCTACGTCAGACAGTTCCTCTGCTCGTCCTAGGAGCTTTTGCAACGCCAAACAGATGGCTGCACCACTTCGCCTCTGCACCTTTGTCCCCCGACCCCCTCTACGACTGCAATTTGTAACGCCAGCCTGCCTTCTTTGTGTCAGGGGCCCACCTTAGCGGGGGTGCTTTACCAACAGATTAAAAGTTGTTGCACCTCTTCAGACTGTCAATCCAACAAATTTCGAATTCTGCTTCTCAACTGTGCCAACAACCCCTGCAGGGACAAATCCGCTCTACCTTCTTTTCCTTTGCAGATTGCTACTGCTGTGCCAGCTGGAGCTGCCGTCATGTTGCCGCGACGACCAGCCGCCCTCCTCCTCTTCCTCTGCGCCTTCCGGGACGCCCTCGGCGACTGCAACCTCGGCACCGTCAGCGAGTGCCTGAACGCCGAGTTTGTGCCGGGGGCCAGCCTGGTGGGGGAGGGCTTCGACGTGGTGACCCTGGAGCACAAGGGGGCCTTCGTGATCGACGTCAACAGCTGGCGGAACCCCGACGGCACCTGCACCCTCTGCCGCAACCAGCTGCTCTCCGACGCCCGCCAGCGGCTGCCCCTCTCGCTGGTGGACTGGGGGGTCCGGCGGTCCTGCAAGCGCTCGGTCTCCAGCCGCCTCTTCCGCTCCGCCGAGGAGCTGGCCCAGTCCACCACCTCCTCCATCTCCAACGACTGGCGCGCCGACCTCCACGGGCTGCCCAAGCCTGGCGCCGACGCCAAAGTCCTGTTGGCAGGCTCCAAGTCCAAGGTGATGGCCTTTGGGGTGACCCGGAGCAAGAGTGACCGCTACAGCTTCACCAGCCACGAGTTCCACTGCCGCTACTACCAGTGCCGGGTGAAGGAGCAGCCCCTCCTGTCGCCCCAGTTCGCCCACGCGCTGGCCTCCCTGCCCAACTCCTCACACCAGGGCGCCCAGTACCACTACGAGAAGCTGGTCAGCAACTACGGCACCCACTTTGTCAAGTTGGCGCAGCTGGGCGGTCACTTCCGCGACGTGACGGCCGTCCGCATCTGCGAGGCGGCGTCCGAGGGATACACCTCGGAGGAGGTGAAGGACTGCCTGGAGGTGGAGGCCAGCGCCAAGGTGGGGCTGCTCGATGTCGGTTCGGCGAGGTACAAGCGCTGCCGGGAGTTGGCCCACAACCTGGCGTCCAACGACAGCTTCCACCAGGCCTTCAAAGACCGGGACGTGGACGTGACGGGGGGCGACGCCCGGCGAGGCTTCGACCTCTTCTTCTCGGAGGACGGCACGGCCTTCACCCGCTGGGCGGACAGCCTGCCCCGCAACCCGGGCCTGGTGCTCTACGCCCTGGCCCCCCTGCACCACCTCCTGCCCTACGAGGACCCCCGGCACGCTGCCCTGAGCAGCTACATCAGCGAATACATCAAGACAAACGCCCTGAGCCGGCGGTGCGCGGGGGCCGGTGAATGCCCGGCTGGGTCTCAACGCGACCCGTCGGACCGCTGCTCCTGCCTGTGCCACGAGGACGCGCGGGTGACCCGGCAGTGCTGCTCCACCCAGAAGGGCCTGGGCCTCTTGCGGGTGACGGTCAGGCAGGGCTCCAACCTCTGGGGCGACCTCACCTCGGCCACCGACGGCTACGTGGTGGTCAAGTGCGGCCAGGCCACGGGCCGCACCCCCGTGCGCCACAACAACGACAACCCCGTCTGGAACGTCACCCTGGACCTGGGCGTGGTCAAGGCCCGGTCCGGCAACCAGCTGACCCTCGAGGTGTGGGACCGCAACAAGGTCTTCAAGGACAGGCTCCTGGGCTCCTGCCAGCGACCCCTGACCTCCGGCAACCACAGCGACATCGTCTACCTCAAGTACGGCAGTGTGACCTTTGACGTGTCCTTCACCTGCGGCCCCCACCTCCGGGGCGCCTCCTGCCAAAATTACGCCCCCTCGCCCGACGGGCCCACCTTCACCTCCTACCTGAGGGCCTCCGGTGCCAGCCCGGGCCTCGTCTCCCCCGCGGCCTCGCCCACTAAAGACCCGGTCCTCTCCGTCGTGTTCCCCTGACCTTTACCCTTCCCGCCCCGTTTCCCCCCCACCCCCCACCCCCAGCTCTCTTTCTCCCTCTCGTTTTGCCCCCCCAGTTCTCCGCACAGAAACCCTACAGTGTAGAAAGAGGCCTTTCGGCCCATTAAGGCTGTACTGAATACAATCCCACCCGGGCCCTACCCCTATATTCTCCTGCCAAACTCTCTCTCCACCCCCCCCCCGTGGCGATCGAGCGTCCCGCTCTCATGGCCCATTGATCCCAGGCCCCCTCGATGGTGCCGTGCCTCACTTTGACAGCACGCTCGCCCCCCCCAGAGCGAACGCCTCCCCGCGTAAATGCGTCTGCACCCCCTCCACGGGGTGTGGTTGGATCTCACAGCTACAGCTCATACGGGGCTTGCTGCTTGCAATCCGTGTAATCTTACCTTTGCTCAATAAATCCGATTGAACTGCATTTAGCCTGTGCCGTGCCATCAGTCTGCTCGTGGCGGTGGGTTTGCCGAGGGCCCTGCGGTGTGGGACGAGGCCATTTGGCCCACCGGGTCTGCGCCGAACACAATCCCAATCCAAGCCAGGCCTGAACCTGGTGTCTCCACCTCCCTGGGGGAGCTGGGTGCGGTGTGTTATTCCCAGCGGAAGGCCTGATACGGGGTGTACCAGGACGTGACGTGCGAGGCGCAGTGGTCCGAGGTGTTCGATTCCCAGACGGACAGTTGCTGACGGATAGAACGGTGGGGGGGGCCAATTTTTGCAATCGCGTATTTATTTACCGTCAGACATCGGAGCAGAACTAGACCACTCGGCCCACCTGCTCCCCCCATTCTATCACGGCTGATATTTTCCCATCCCTCTCCTCCTGCCCTTTCCCCCTGACCCCCCCTTATTGATCAGGAACCTCTCTATCTCTGTCTCAAAGACACTCGATGACCCGGCCTCCTCTGTGGCCAAGAGTTCCCCACTTTCCCCAACTCTCCGAGTTGAAGAAATCCCTCCACCATCTCCGTCTTGAAGGCCCGACCCTTCATCCTGGAGGTTGTGCCCTCTCAGGTTCGGGTTTTCCCTCCTGGTGGAAACCCCACGCCTGCTCTACCCTGTAAGTCTCAACAAGATCCCCCCCGACCCCACAATCCCTTCTAAACTCCCAACGAGACCCAGAGTCCTCAACCCGTTCCTCACACGACATTCCAGGGATCGCTCTGGACCCTTTCCGAGGTCCGTCACACCCTTCCTGGGGTGGAGGGGGGCGGTGGAGGAGCAGGAGCCCAGACCGAGCTGTGATACATCCGGGAAAGGAGGCTTTCTCTGGGGGGGGGGGCACCTGTAAAAGTTGGGGAGAGTCCGTAGCGGACACGCCAAATTTCCTTAGTCTCCGGCCTGGGGAGGTGGTGGTGGGGGGGGCAGATACGATTTCAGCGGCTACGGGACAGATACGTGAATAGGATGGGAATGGAAGGAGAGGGGCTCTGTAAGGGCGTACGGTTTTAGTTCAGTCCGGCACCGTGCTCAGTACAGGCTTGACGGGCCAAAGGGCCTGGTGCTGAGCTGGGCTTTGTTCCTCCGTGTCATCGCTGTTTGAGATCAAACCCGGTACAGTGGGTTGGCACCGCTGCCTCACAGCACCAGGGACCCGGGTTCGATTACCCGGCTCGTCTGTGTGGGGTCTGCACAGTCTCCCCGTGTCTGCGTGTGTTTCCTCCGGGTGCTCCAGTTTCCCCCCACAGTCCAAAAGATGTGTAGGTTAGGGTGGATTGGCCATGCTAAATTGTCCCTTAGTGTCCCAAAGATGTGTAGGTTAGGGTGGATTGGCCGTGCTAAATTGTCCCTTAGTGTCCAAAGATGTGTAGGTTAGGGTGGATTGGCCGTGCTAAATTGTCCCTTAGTGTCCAAAGATGTGTAGGTTAGGGTGGATTGGCCGTGCTAAATTGTCCCTTAGTGCCCAAAGATGTGCAGGTTAGGGTGGATTGGCCGTGCTAAATTGTCCCTTAGTGTCCCAAAGATGTGTAGGTTAGGGTGGATTGGCCGTGCTAAATTGTCCCTTAGTGTCCCAAAGATGTGTAGGTTAGGGTGGATTGGCCATGATAAATTGTCCCTTAGTGTCCAAAGATGTGTAGGTTAGGGTGGATTGGCCGTGCTAAATTGTCCCTTAGTGTCCAAAGATGTGTAGGTTAGGGTGGATTGGCCGTGCTAAATTGTCCCTTAGTGTCCAAAGATGTGTAGGTTAGGGTGGATTGGCCGTGCTAAATTGTCCCTTAGTGTCCAAAGATGTGTAGGTTAGGGTGGATTGGCCGTGCTAAATTGTCCCTTAGTGTCCAAAGATGTGTAGGTTAGGGTGGATTGACCTCAACAGGAGTGTGGGCGACTAGGGGAATTTTCATAGTAACTTCATCGCCGTGTTAATGTCAGCCTTACTTGCGAGATAAATAAATAAACTTGATGATACCTTTGGAGTTGGAGTCATATAAGACAGTCAGAGGCGTATGAGGAGGGACTGGTAGCTACCCCACCACCCCCCCCCCCCAACCAACCCCCTACACCTCCCCGCCGCGCCGCAGAGGAAGAGCAGACGTCCGCGAGTGACCTCGGCGCTATCTGTCTGCTAGCTCGCGTCTACTCATGGTATCAGAATGGAAGATCTCCATCTGGGTCTTGATACAGCTTGTGGTGCGTGTGTGTTTGTGTGTGTGGGGCACTGATATGATCTCCAGACCAACTCGCCTGCTCTCCTCCCTCCCTCCCTCCCTCCCTCCCTCCTACCCCCTCCCGCCCGAGGCGAAGGAGCTTACCTCGAAACCTCAGCCAGCCCCTGATAAGAATGTGCCTGCCCGCCTTCACTTCCCAAGAGCAGGCCGATCCCAACTTCTCCCAACGTCCTGCCGAGCCCGCTCCGTTCCGCCCGGAACAAATCCTGCCCCCTCCCACCACCCCCCCCACCGTCCCCACACACCTCCCCCCCCAACTCAAAGTCCGCACATTCTCCCCGTGTCTGCGTGGGTTTCCTCCCACGGCCCGAAAGAAGATGTTCGGGTGTTAAAATTGCCCCCTTTTTAGTGTCCCGGGACGCTGAGGTTGGAGGGATTAGCGGGTAAGCGTGTCGGGATACTTGGGGGGGGTGGGGGGGGGGGGGAGGTAGTAGGGGCTGGGTGGGATTGTGGGCAGTGCTGACTCGATGGGCTGAAGGGCCTCTCTCTGCCCTGTAGGGGAGGGTTCGATGATTCTACGATCTAGGAAAAAAAAACAACCCCCCCCCCCCCCGCACCCTCACCCCCACCCCCAGCTCCGCCTGGTCTCCCCGGCGTAACAGCGCACGATATCGGAGTAAAATGAGGACGTTCAGCCCATCCAGCTGGGCCCCCCCCGACACAGCTGATATCTTCCTCAATCCTCTCCTCCCAACTTTTCCCCATGACCTTTGGCCCCTGTGACCTTGGCCCCCGTGGCCTTTGGCCCCTGTAACCTTGGCCCCCGTGGCCTTTGGCCCCTGTAACCTTGGCCCCCGTGGCCTTTGGCCCCTGTAACCTTGGCCCCTATGGCCTTTGGCCCCTGTAACCTTGGCCCCTATGGCCTTTGGCCCCTGTAACCTTGACCCCCGTGGCCTTTGGCCCCTGTAACCTTGACCCCCGTGGCCTTTGGCCCCTGTAACCTTGATCTCCGTGATCTTTGGCCCCCGTGATCTTTCATCCCCTCGCCAATCAAGAGCCAATCTCTCTCTGTCTAACTGGATGAGCCGGCCTCCTCCCTGACAATGTTTCACCACACTCTGGCTGTGAGAATTCCTCCTCATTTTGGCCCCGAAGGGCCTTCCCTTCACCCTGAGTCCATCGAAAATTTACAGCTCAGAAACAGGCCCTTTGGCCCTTCTTGTCCGTGCTGACCCATTTTCCTGCCTCGTCCCTCCGACCCGCGCCTGGACCGTATCCCTCCTCTCATCCATGTACCCGTCCGAGTTTTTCTTCAATGTTTAACATCCGGCAGCTCATTCCGCACTCCCACCACTCTCTCTGTGTGAAGAATTCCCCCCTAATATTCCCTCCCCCCCCCCCCCCCCCCCATGCCCTCTGTTTGTTTTTCCCTCCCCCTTAGCCTCAGTGGAAAAAGCCTGCTTGCGTTCACTCGATCTTTACCAATCTCACCTTATGCACCTCTATCAAATCTCCCCTCCTTCTCTAGGGAAGAAAGTCCGAACCTATTCAATCTCTCTCCGTAACTCAGCTTCTCAAGTCCCGGCAACGTCCTTCTCTGCACTCTTTCAACCTTATTTACATCCTTCCTGTGATGAGGTGACCAAAACCGCACACAATAGTCTAAATTTGGCCTCACCAGTGCCTTATACAACCTCACTACAACTCTTAGACTCAACACTTTGATTTGGTAAGGCCAATGCGCACTCTGTCCGACCCTATCCGCCTGTGACGCCTCTCCGAGGGAATTGAGTATCTCGTCCGCGCCCTTGAACCCGGGTCCCTCCCCACTGAGTGGACGCCCGGATTTTCAGGGCAGCCCAGCAGGGGGATCAGGCCCTTCGGCCCTCCGACTGGCACTGATCGCACTGCCCCGGGCAGACCGGGATCCCACTATTCCCTGCCTGTGCGTGTGCCGAGCTTTGTCCCAGATCGAGCCATCCCTATCGTTCTGGGGTGCTCCATGTGCCTATCCAAATAACCACCCGAAGTGTCTTTGATCTTCTGAGGAAAGGTTGAGGGAGGTGAGGGCTTGTCTCTCTGGAGCGGAGGAGGCTGAGAGGCGACCGAATAGAGGGGGATAGATAGAGCGGACGTGCATTTCCTCGGGGTGGGTGTAGCCGTTACTGGGGGGGGGCGTAACTATAAGGTGGGAGATATGGGAGGGATAGTCCGAGGTAGATTCTTCACTCAGAGAGTGGTTAGGGTGCGGAATGGCCTTTCCCGCTGCGATACTGGAGTTAACCTTATAGTTTTGCCCCCGAGTAAGATACCCCTTAGATGTCGCGAACATATCTGCCTTAACCATCTCGCTTGGCCGTGCATTCCAGGTCGCCACCATCCTTTGTGTAAAAACGTCCTCCGCACACCTCCACTGAACCATCCCCCACCGCCTTATCTTGAGTTTGCGTCCCCTTGTAATCGTAATTCCCGCTCTGGGGAAAAGGTTCCAACAGATCGGAAATATACAGTAAATGGCAGAACCCTAAAAAGTATTGATAGGTAGAGGGATCTGGGTGTACAGGTACACAGAGTATTGATAGGTAGAGGGATCTGGGTGTACAGGTACACAGAGTATTGATAGGCAGAGGGATCTGGGCGTACGGGTACACAGAGTATTGATAGGCAGAGGGATCTGGGCGTACAGGCACACAGAGTATTGATAGCAGAGGGATCTGGGCATACAGGCACACAGAGTATTGATAGGCAGAGGGACCTGGGCGTACAGGTACACAGAGGATTGATAGGCAGAGGGATCTGGGCGTACAGGCACACAGAGTATTGATAGGCAGAGGGATCTGGGCGTACAGGCACACAGAGTATTGATAGGCAGAGGGATCTGGGCGTACAGGTACACAGAGTATTGATAGGCAGAGGGATCTGGGCGTACAGGTACACAGAGTATTGATAGGCAGAGGGATCTGGGCATACAGGTACACAGAGTATTGATAGGCAGAGGGATCTGGGCGTACAGGTACACAGAGTATTGATAGGCAGAGGGATCTGGGCGTACAGGCACACAGAGTATTGATAGGCAGAGGGATCTGGGCGTACAGGTACACAGAGTATTGATAGGCAGAGGGATCTGGGCGTACAGGTACACAGAGTATTGATAGGCAGAGGGATCTGGGTGTACAGGTACACAGAGTATTGATAGGCAGAGGGATCTGGGCGTACAGGTACACAGAGTATTGATAGGCAGAGGGATCTGGGCGTACAGGTACACAGAGGATTGATAGGCAGAGGGACTGGGCGTACAGATACACAGGTCACTGAAAGTGGCAACGCAGAGGGAGAAGGTGGTCAAGAAGGCATACGGCAATGCTTGCCTTCATCGGCCGGGGCACTGAGTTTAAAAATTGGTAAGTCACGTTATAGAACCTTAGTGAGGCCGCACTTGGAATATAGCGTTCAATTCTGGGTCACCCACACTACCAGAAGGATGTGGAGGTTTTGGAGAGGGTTACAGAAAAGATTGACCAGGATGTTTGCCCCTGGTATGGAGGGCATTAGCTATGAGGAGAGGTTGGAGAAACTTGGTTTGTTCTCACTGGAGGTTGAGGGGGAGACCTGATAGAAGATGATGAGGGACAGAGTGGACAGTCAGAAGCTTTTTCCCCCCAGAGTCAATTACACGGGGGGGCACAGGTTTAAGGGGCAAGGAGATGTATGAGGCAGATTTTCTACACACAGAGGGTGGTGGGTGCCTGGAACTCGGGGGGAGGGAGTGGAAACGGATATGGGAGTGAGTTTTAAGGGGCGTCTGGACAAATCCATGAATAGGATGGGGAATAGAGGGATATGATCCCCGGAAGGGTAGGGGGTTTTAGTTCAGTCAAGGGGACAGCATGGGTCGGTGCAGGAGGGGCCGAGGGGCCTGTTCCTGTGGCTGGAATTGTCTTTGTTCACCCTATAGACTTCTATCAGGTCTCCCCCTCAACCTCCAGTGAGAACAAACCGAGTTTCTCCAACCTCTCCTCATAGCTAATGCCCTCCATACCAGGGGCAAACATCCTGGTAAATCTTTTCTGTAACCCTCTCCAAAGCCTCCACATCCTTCTGGTAGTGTGGGTGACCCAGAATTGAACTCTATATTCCAAGAGCGGCCTCACCAATAACTGGAATATTGTTTGTCAAGGCGATGTCCCATTTGACGAACGCAAGCTTTAGCACGGCCAATCCACCCTAACCTACACATCTTTGGACACTAAGGGACAATTTAGCACGGCCAATCCACCCTAACCTACACATCTTTGGACACTAAGGGACAATTTAGCACGGCCAATCCACCCTAACCTACACATCTTTGGACACTAAGGGACAATTTAGCACGGCCAATCCACCCTAACCTACACATCTTTGGACACTAAGGGACAATTTAGCATGGCCAATCCACCCTAACCTACACATCTTTGGACACTAAGGGACAATTTAGCACGGCCAATCCACCCTAACCTACACATCTTTGGGACACTAAGGGACAATTTAGCACGGCCAATCCACCCTAACCTACACATCATTGGACACTAAGGGACAATTTAGCACGGCCAATCCACCCTAACCTACACATCTTTGGACACTAAGGGGCAATTTAGCACGGCCAATCCACCCTAACCTACACATCTTTGGACACTAAGGGACAATTTAGCACGGCCAATCCACCCTAACCTACACATCTTTGGGACACTAAGGGACAATTTAGCACGGCCAATCCACCCTAACCTACACATCATTGGACACTAAGGGACAATTTAGCACGGCCAATCCACCCTAACCTATACATCTTTGGACACTAAGGGGCAATTTAGCACGGCCAATCCACCCTAACCTACACATCTTTGGACACTAAGGGACAATTTAGCACGGCCAATCCACCCTAACCTACACATCTTTGGGACACTAAGGGACAATTTAGCACGGCCAATCCACCCTAACCTACACATCTTTGGGACACTAAGGGACAATTTAGCACGGCCAATCCACCCTAACCTACACATCTTTGGGACACTAAGGGACAATTTAGCATGGCCAATCCCCCCTAACCTACACATCTTTGGGACACTAAGGGACAATTTAGCATGGCCAATCCCCCCTAACCTACACATCTTTGGACACTAAGGGACAATTTAGCACGGCCAATCCCCCCTAACCTACACATCTTTGGGACACTAAGGGACAATTTAGCATGGCCAATCCCCCCTAACCTACACATCTTTGGGACACTAAGGGACAATTTAGCATGGCCAATCCCCCCTAACCTACACATCTTTGGGACACTAAGGGACAATTTAGCATGGCCAATCCCCCCTAACCTACACATCTTTGGGACACTAAGGGACAATTTAGCATGGCCAATCCCCCCTAACCTACACATCTTTGGGACACTAAGGGACAATTTAGCATGGCCAATCCACCCTAACCTACACATCTTTGGACACTAAGGGACAATTTAGCACGGCCAATCCACCCTAACCTACACATCTTTGGAGTGTTTGAGGAAACCCACGCAGACACGGGGAGAACATGCGGACTCCACACAGACAGTGACCCCAGCCCGGGAATCGAACCCGGGTCCCTGGCGCTGTGAGGCAGCAGCGCTAACCCCGCTGTGCCACTCCATCCAGACCTGACTATCTCAGCCTCTCGTGATGGGGGGGGGGGGCCAGCCCCCTCGTCCCCAGGAACCAATCCAGCTCTCCGCCTCCGACCTTGGATATGGAATCCAACGTGGGGCCGTGTTCTGGGTGACGTCACTCCAGAGTCAGTAACAAAACCCGGCTCTCCAAAGTCCTCCTGTAGCGACGCATGGTATCGAACCCCTGAGAAGTGTGAGGTGATGGACTCTGGAATACGCAACAAGGTATGTAATGAATGGGAAAACATTCGGAAGCTCGGGGGGGGGGGCGGGGGTCATGATCCGTAGATCCGGGGAGTAGGACAGGTAAGACGGCAGATGGGACAAAGTTGGGGTGTGGAACTCAGGGGGAACGAGGTTACGCTGGAGATCTACAGAGGGTTGGTTGGGTCACAGTTGGAGTACCCAACCCGAGACCCAGCGAGAGTCCTCGTCCATTGGTCTCTGACAGTAAGCGGGCAGGTACAGCAGGCAGTAAAGAATGGCCTTCAGAGCGAGAGGATTGGAGTGTAGGGACAGGGATGTTTGACTGCAATCGCACAGGGTGAGGCCACACCTGGAGTATTGGGAGCAGTTTTGGGAGTCTCCGTATCTGAGGAAGGATGTTCCTCGGTATAGAGGGGGGGGGCGCAGCGAGGGGTTTCCCAGGCTGATCCCTGGGTCCGTCGACACGAGGAGAGACTGAGTGGGTTGGGATTCTGTTCATTGGAAGAGGGGGGGGATCCGATAGAAACTGATCAAATTCGGAACAGGGTTAGACAGGGTGGGAATGTTCCCCATGGTGCGGGGGGAGAGTCCAGGACCCCGGGGGGACGGGGGGGGGGGGTCACAGTTTGAGGATAAGGGGGTGAACCTTAGAGGGACGGAGGGTGAGGGGGGAAACGTCGTCACCCAGAGGGTGGGGGATTCACTCCCACGGAACGGAGTCAGGGATAAAACGATGTGGGATTTCGGGAAGGGATGGGATTGGGCTCTCGGGGCTAAAGGGATGGAGGGGATATTGGGGGGGGGGGGGATATGGAGGGGGGACCGGGATATTGGATTGGATAAACAGCCACAATCGTAATGAATGGGGCAGCAGCTGGAAGGGGGCCAAATGGCCTCCTCCTGCTCCTAATTTCTAAGATTCTCTATTGGAAGGAGGTGCTCGAGGTGGAGGTGGAGGGGGAGGGGGGTGCGGAGGGGAGTCACCAGGATGTTGGCCCGTGATGGAGGATCTGAGCTATAGGGAACTTCCATAACCCCCGTTCCCCCACACCCTGGGGGTTACCATTGACCATCACTGAATCCCCCCCCCCAAACTATCAACACCCTGGGGGTTACCATTGACCATCACTGAATCCCCCCGACTATCAACATCCTGGGGGTTACCATTGACCATCACTGAATCCCCCCCCCCGCTATCACCATCCTGGGGGTTCCCATTGCCCAGAAACTGAACTGGGTCCCAGCCATATCAATACTGTGTCTCCCAGAGCAGGTCAGAGGCTGGGGATCCTGCGGAGAGTAACTCACCTCCTGACTCCCCCTCCCCCCCCTTCCCAAAGCCTGTCCCACCATCCACAAGGACACCAGTCAGGAGTGTGATGGGACGCTCTCCCCACTCGCCTGGACGGCTCCCAACAACACTCGAGAAGCTCGACACCGTCCAGGACAAAGCAGCCCCCCCCTCCCCGATCGATCGACACACTAACCACAAACACTCACTCCCTCCACCACCCCCACACACACAGTGTGTACCGTCTACAAGATGCCCCACAGCGACTCGCCAAGGCACCATCCAAACCCACCCAGTCTGAATATATAACAGGGGTCTGAGTACATGACAGTGTATCTAACGCACTGTGACACCCGGTCCCAGAGAGGGGGAAAGGACAGTGTGTCTAACGCACTGTGACACCCGGTCCCAGAGAGGGGGAAAGGACAGTGTATCTAACGCACTGTGACACCCGGTCCCAGAGTGGGGGAAAGGACAGTGTATCTAACGCACTGTGACACCCGGTCCCAGAGAGGGGGAAAGGACAGTGTATCTAACGCACTGTGACACCCGGTCCCAGAGAGGGGGAAAGGACAGTGTATCTAACGCACTGTGACACCCGGTCCCAGAGAGGGGGAAAGGACAGTGTATCTAACGCACTGTGACACCCGGTCCCAGAGGGGAAAGGACAGTGTATCTAACGCACTGTGACACCCGGTCCCAGAGAGGGGGAAAGGACAGTGTATCTAACGCACTGTGACACCCGGTCCCAGAGTGGGGGAAAGGACAGTGTATCTAACGCACTGTGACACCCGGTCCCAGAGAGGGGAAAGGACAGTGTATCTAACGCACTGTGACACCCGGTCCCAGAGAGGGGGAAAGGACAGTGTATCTAACGCACTGTGACACCCGGTCCCAGAGAGGGGGAAAGGACAGTGTATCTAACGCACTGTGATACCCGGTCCCAGAGTGGGGGAAAGGACAGTGTATCTAACGCACTGTGACACCCGGTCCCAGAGTGGGGGAAAGGACAGTGTATCTAACGCACTGTGACACCCGGTCCCAGAGAGGGGGAAAGGACAGTGTATCTAACGCACTGTGACACCCGGTCCCAGAGAGGGGGAAAGGACAGTGTATCTAACGCACTGTGACACCCGGTCCCAGAGTGGGGGGAAAGGACAGTGTATCTAACGCACTGTGACACCCAGAGTGGGGGAAAGGACAGTGTATCTAACGCACTGTGACACCCGGTCCCAGAGAGGGGGAAAGGACAGTGTATCTAACGCACTGTGATACCCGGTCCCAGAGAGGGGGAAAGGACAGTGTATCTAACGCACTGTGACACCCGGTCCCAGAGAGGGGGAAAGGACAGTGTATCTAACGCACTGTGACACCCGGTCCCAGAGTGGGGGAAAGGACAGTGTATCTAACGCACTGTGACACCCGGTCCCAGAGAGGGGGAAAGGACAGTGTATCTAACGCACTGTGACACCCGGTCCCAGAGTGGGGGAAAGGACAGTGTGTCTAACGCACTGTGACACCCGGTCCCAGAGTGGGGGAAAGGACAGTGTATCTAACGCACTGTGACACCCGGTCCCAGAGTGGGGGAAAGGACAGTGTATCTAACGCACTGTGACACCCGGTCCCAGAGTGGGGGAAAGGACAGTGTATCTAATGCACTGTGACACCCGGTCCCAGAGAGGGGGAAAGGACAGTGTATCTAACGCTCTGTGACACCCGGTCCCAGAGTGGGGGAAAGGACAGTGTATCTAACGCACTGTGACACCCGGTCCCAGAGTGGGGGAAAGGACAGTGTATCTAATGCACTGTGACACCCGGTCCCAGAGAGGGGAAAGGACAGTGTATCTAACGCTCTGTGACACCCGGTCCCAGAGTGGGGGAAAGGACAGTGTATCTAACGCACTGTGACACCCGGTCCCAGAGTGGGGGAAAGGACAGTGTATCTAACGCACTGTGATACCCGGTCCCAGAGTGGGGGAAAGGACAGTGTATCTAACGCACTGTGACACCCGGTCCCAGAGTGGGGGAAAGGACAGTGTATCTAACACACTGTGACACCCGGTCCCAGAGTGGGGGGAAAGGACAGTGTATCTAACGCACTGTGACACCCGGTCCCAGAGTGGGGAAAGGACAGTGTATCTAACGCACTGTGACACCCGGTCCCAGAGTGGGGGAAAGGACAGTGTATCTAACGCACTGTCCGGGTTTATTGAGATATTGAAGACACAACACTGTTTTAGAGAGAAAAGTGTATTTATATTCACACGGCCTCACAGTTATATACAGTTCACAGATGGAGCACCATTTGATAATCGAATTTACAGGCACTTAATCTATCTACACATTCAAATAGTTACATGGAAATGGTTGGACCAACTCCCCTTACACTGTCCCCCATCAAACACTCCCAGGACAGGTACAGCACGGGGTTAGATACAGAGTAAAGCTCCCTCTACACTGTCCCCCCATCAAACACT
>NW_027649893.1:385000-409815 GCF_965287045.1 Carcharhinus amblyrhynchos
ACCACCCCCCCTCACCCCCCCACCCCCCTCCACCATCAGGGACATCCTCTCCCCCCGTCCAGTCCCGTCCGAATTTGCTAACTCTCCCCCTCATCCGTCCGAACTCCAATCCAAACAATCCTCAAACCCAACGGTCACCCTCGGAGGGGAGTAGGCGAGGGTGGGAGGTTCGGGGCTGGAGGAAATGTGCGGGGAAAACTCTTTAACCCCCCGAAGCTTGGTGAGGGTCCGGTGGGCTAGCTCGGAGGGGGGAGGGGCTGAACGGCCTCCTCATCCCGTTTGGCCTCCACCCCCCGCCCCCCCCCACCCCCCCCGGGGAATATTCCGGCCTTCCTCCAGGGCCCCTGCCCCCTTCCCGGGAAGAGGCCTGGCTCAGGCATCGCGGTAATACCTTGGGCTTCCACAAGGAGGCGAAGGTCGCAGGTCAAAGGCCGGGATCACGAGGTCATCGCGATGGTCACGATGACGGCGATGAGGACCAGGACCAGGACCGTCACGCAAATTATCACGCAAACTTTCTTCTGTAAGAGGGACGGAGGGCAATGAGTTAGAGAGAGTTCCACCATCACATTACTAACCCAATCCCTAAAGGGTAGGCCTCCCCTACCCCCCATTACCGACCCCCTGGGGGTTCCCATTGACACTCGAGAAGCTCAACACCGTCCAGGACAAAGCAGCCCCCCCCCAATCCCCCATGATCAGCTCCCGCAGAGTGAGGCCTACTCGCCTCCCGGAGCCTCCCTGCTCAACTCCTGCAGAGTGAGGCCTACTCGCCTTCCGGAGCCTCCCTGCTCAACTCCCGCAGAGTGAGGCCTACTCGCCTTCCGGAGCCTCCCTGCTCAACTCCCGCAGAGTGAGGCCTACTCGCCTTCCGGAGCCTCCCTGCTCAACTCCTGCAGAGTGAGGCCTACTCGCCTCCCGGAGCCTCCCTGCTCAACTCCCGCAGAGTGAGGCCTACTCGCCTCCCGGAGCCTCCCTGCTCAACTCCCGCAGAGTGAGGCCTACTCGCCTTCCGGAGCCTCCCTGCTCAACTCCCGCAGAGTGAGGCCTACTCGCCTTCCGGAGCCTCCCTGCTCAACTCCCGCAGAGTGAGGCCTACTCGCCTTCCGGAGCCTCCCTGCTCAACTCCCGCAGAGTGAGGCCTACTCGCCTCCCGGAGCCTCCCTGCTCAACTCCCGCAGAGTGAGGCCTACTCGCCTTCCGGAGCCTCCCTGCTCAACTCCCGCAGAGTGAGGCCTACTGCCTTCTGGAGCCTCCCTGCTCAACTCCCGCAGAGTGAGGCCTACTCGCCTCCCGGAGCCTCCCTGCTCAACTCCCGCAGAGTGAGGCCTACTCGCCTTCCGGAGCCTCCCTGCTCAACTCCCGCAGAGTGAGGCCTACTCGCCTTCCGGAGCCTCCCTGCTCAACTCCCGCAGAGTGAGGCCTACTCGCCTTCCGGAGCCTCCCTGCTCAACTCCCGCAGAGTGAGGCCTACTGCCTTCTGGAGCCTCCCTGCTCAACTCCCGCAGAGTGAGGCCTACTCGCCTCCCGGAGCCTCCCTGCTCAACTCCCGCAGAGTGAGGCCTACTCGCCTTCCGGAGCCTCCCTGCTCAACTCCCGCAGAGTGAGGCCTACTCGCCTCCCGGAGCCTCCATGACATGTTAACCCCAAACATTCACTCCCTCCACTACTCAGAGCGGCAGGCCGTGTGTATCATCTACAAGATGCCCCGCAGAGACTCGCCGAGGCTCCTTCCACCTCTACCCACCGTGAAGGACAAGGGAGGGGGAGCAGAAGCGTGGGGAACAACCACCACCTAAAAGAACCCCCTCCAAGCACCCCCCACCCCGTCCCGAGTTGGGAATATATCGGCCGTTACTTCTCTGAGCCTGGGGTCAAAATCCTGGAGCTCCCTCCCTAACAGCACCGTGGGTGTACCTACACACACACACACCCCCCCACACGGGGGACTCCTGAGGGTTCAAGATGGCTCACTCACCCCTCTCTTGTCTCGATCAGGGAGGCTCCGGAAGGCGAGTAGGCCTCACTCTGCGGGAGTTGAGCAGGGAGGCTCCGGAAGGCGAGTAGGCCTCACTCTGCGGGAGTTGACCAGGGAGGCTCCGGAAGGCGAGTAGGCCTCACTCTGCGGGAGTTGAGCAGGGAGGCTCCGGGAGGCGAGTAGGCCTCACTCTGCGGGAGTTGAGCAGGGAGGCTCCGGAAGGCGAGTAGGCCTCACTCTGCGGGAGTTGAGCAGGGAAGCTCCGGTAGGCGAGTAGGCCTCACTCTGCGGGAGTTGAGCAGGGAGGCTCCGGAAGGCGAGTAGGCCTCACTCTGCGGGAGTTGAGCAGGGAGGCTCCGGGAGGCGAGTAGGCCTCACTCTGCTGGAGTTGAGCAGGGAGGCTCCGGGAGGCGAGTAGGCCTCACTCTGTGGGAGTTGAGCAGGGAGGCTCCGGGAGGCGAGTAGGCCTCACTCTGCGGGAGTTGACCAGGGAGGCTCCGGGAGGCGAGTAGGCCTCACTCTGCGCGAGTTGAGCAGGGAGGCTCCGGAAGGCGAGTAGGCCTCACTCTGCGGGAGTTGAGCAGGGAGGCTCCGGAAGGCGAGTAGGCCTCACTCTGCGCGAGTTGAGCAGGGAGGCTCCGGAAGGCGAGTAGGCCTCACTCTGCGGGAGTTGAGCAGGGAGGCTCCGGAAGGCGAGTAGGCCTCACTCTGCGGGAGTTGACCAGGGAGGCTCCGGAAGGCGAGTAGGCCTCACTCTGCGCGAGTTGAGCAGGGAGGCTCCGGGAGGCGAGTAGGCCTCACTCTGCGGGAGTTGAGCAGGGAGGCTCCGGAAGGCGAGTAGGCCTCACTCTGCGGGAGTTGACCAGGGAGGCTCCGGAAGGCGAGTAGGCCTCACTCTGCGGGAGTTGACCAGGGAGGCTCCGGAAGGCGAGTAGGCCTCACTCTGCGGGAGTTGAGCAGGGAGGCTCCGGAAGGCGAGTAGGCCTCACTCTGCGGGAGTTGACCAGGGAGGCTCCGGAAGGCGAGTAGGCCTCACTCTGCGCGAGTTGACCAGGGAGGCTCCGGAAGGCGAGTAGGCCTCACTCTGCGGGAGTTGAGCAGGGAGGCTCCGGGAGGCGAGTAGGCCTCATTCTGCGCGAGTTGAGCAGGGAGGCTCCGGAAGGCGAGTAGGCCTCACTCTGCGGGAGTTGAGCAGAGAGGCTCCGGAAGGCGAGTAGGCCTCACTCTGCGGGAGTTGAGCCGGGAGGCTCCGGAAGGCGAGTAGGCCTCACTCTGCGCGAGTTGACCAGGGAGGCTCCGGAAGGCGAGTAGGCCTCACTCTGCGCGAGTTGACCAGGGAGGCTCCGGAAGGCGAGTAGGCCTCACTCTGCGGGAGTTGAGCAGGGAGGCTCCGGAAGGCGAGTAGGCCTCATTCTGTGGGATTGACCAGGGAGGCTCCGGAAGGCGAGTAGGCCTCACTCTGCGGGAGTTGAGCAGGGAGGCTCCGGAAGGCGAGTAGGCCTCACTCTGCGGGAGTTGACCAGGGAGGCTCCGGAAGGCGAGTAGGCCTCATTCTGTGGGATTGACCAGGGAGGCTCCGGAAGGCGAGTAGGCCTCACTCTGCGGGAGTTGAGCAGAGAGGCTCCGGAAGGCGAGTAGGCCTCACTCTGCAGGAGTTGAGCAGGGAGGCTCCGGAAGGCGAGTAGGCCTCACTCTGCAGGAGTTGACCAGGGAGGCTCCAGAAGGCAGTAGGCCTCACTCTGCGGGAGTTGAGCAGGGAGACTCCGGAAGGCAAGTAGGCCTCACTCTGCGGGAGTTGAGCAGAGAGGCTCCGGAAGGCGAGTAGGCCTCACTCTGCGCGAGTTGACCAGGGAGGCTCCGGAAGGCGAGTAGGCCTCACTCTGCGCGAGTTGAGCCGGGAGGCTCCGGAAGGCGAGTAGGCCTCACTCTGCGGGAGTTGAGCAGGGAGGCTCCGGAAGGCGAGTAGGCCTCACTCTGCGGGAGTTGACCAGGGAGGCTCCGGAAGGCGAGTAGGCCTCACTCTGCGGGAGTTGAGCAGGGAGGCTCCGGAAGGCGAGTAGGCCTCACTCTGCGGGAGTTGAGCAGGGAGGCTCCGGAAGGCGAGTAGGCCTCACTCTGCGGGAGTTGAGCAGAGAGGCTCCGGAAGGCGAGTAGGCCTCACTCTGCGCGAGTTGAGCCGGGAGGCTCCGGAAGGCGAGTAGGCCTCACTCTGCGGGAGTTGACCAGGGAGGCTCCGGAAGGCGAGTAGGCCTCACTCTGCGGGAGTTGATCAGGGAGGCTCCGGAAGGCGAGTAGGCCTCACTCTGCGGGAGTTGAGCAGGGAGGCTCCGGAAGGCGAGTAGGCCTCACTCTGCGGGAGTTGAGCAGAGAGGCTCCGGAAGGCAAGTGGGCCTCACTCTGCGCGAGTTGAGCAGGGAGGCTCCGGAAGGCGAGTAGGCCTCACTCTGCGGGAGTTGAGCAGGGAGGCTCCGGAAGGCGAGTAGGCCTCACTCTGCGCGAGTTGAGCAGGGAGGCTCCGGAAGGCGAGTAGGCCTCACTCTGCGGGAGTTGAGCAGGGAGGCTCCGGAAGGCGAGTAGGCCTCACTCTGCGGGAGTTGACCAGGGAGGCTCCGGAAGGCGAGTAGGCCTCACTCTGCGGGAGTTGAGCAGGGAGGCTCCGGAAGGCGAGTAGGCCTCACTCTGCGGGAGTTGAGCAGAGAGGCTCCGGAAGGCGAGTAGGCCTCACTCTGCGGGAGTTGAGCAGGGAGGCTCCGGAAGGCGAGTAGGCCTCACTCTGCGGGATTTGAGCAGGGAGGCTCCGGAAGGCGAGTAGGCCTCACTCTGCGGGAGTTGACCAGAGAGGCTCCGGAAGGCGAGTAGGCCTCACTCTGCGGGAGTTGAGCAGAGAGGCTCCGGAAGGCGAGTAGGCCTCACTCTGCGGGAGTTGACCAGGGAGGCTCCAGAAGGCGAGTAGGCCTCACTCTGCGGGAGTTGAGCAGGGAGGCTCCGGAAGGCGAGTAGGCCTCACTCTGCGGGAGTTGAGCAGAGAGGCTCCGGAAGGCGAGTAGGCCTCACTCTGCGGGAGTTGAGCAGAGAGGCTCCGGAAGGCGAGTAGGCCTCACTCTGCGCGAGTTGTGCCGGGAGGCTCCGGAAGGCGAGTAGGCCTCACTCTGCGGGAGTTGACCAGGGAGGCTCCGGAAGGCGAGTAGGCCTCACTCTGCGGGAGTTGATCAGGGAGGCTCCGGAAGGCGAGTAGGCCTCACTCTGCGGGAGTTGAGCAGGGAGGCTCCGGAAGGCGAGTAGGCCTCACTCTGCGGGAGTTGAGCAGAGAGGCTCCGGAAGGCAAGTGGGCCTCACTCTGCGCGAGTTGAGCAGGGAGGCTCCGGAAGGCGAGTAGGCCTCACTCTGCGGGAGTTGAGCAGGGAGGCTCCGGAAGGCGAGTAGGCCTCACTCTGCGCGAGTTGAGCAGGGAGGCTCCGGAAGGCGAGTAGGCCTCACTCTGCGGGAGTTGAGCAGGGAGGCTCCGGAAGGCGAGTAGGCCTCACTCTGCGGGAGTTGACCAGGGAGGCTCCGGAAGGCGAGTAGGCCTCACTCTGCGGGAGTTGAGCAGGGAGGCTCCGGAAGGCGAGTAGGCCTCACTCTGCGGGAGTTGAGCAGAGAGGCTCCGGAAGGCGAGTAGGCCTCACTCTGCGGGAGTTGAGCAGGGAGGCTCCGGAAGGCGAGTAGGCCTCACTCTGCGGGATTTGAGCAGGGAGGCTCCGGAAGGCGAGTAGGCCTCACTCTGCGGGAGTTGACCAGAGAGGCTCCGGAAGGCGAGTAGGCCTCACTCTGCGGGAGTTGAGCAGAGAGGCTCCGGAAGGCGAGTAGGCCTCACTCTGCGGGAGTTGACCAGGGAGGCTCCAGAAGGCGAGTAGGCCTCACTCTGCGGGAGTTGACCAGGGAGGCTCCGGAAGGCGAGTAGGCCTCACTCTGCGGGAGTTGACCAGGGAGGCTCCGGAAGGCGAGTAGGCCTCACTCTGCGGGAGTTGAGCAGGGAGGCTCCGGAAGGCGAGTAGGCCTCACTCTGCGGGAGTTGAGCAGGGAGGCTCCGGAAGGCGAGTAGGCCTCACTCTGCGGGAGTTGAGCAGGGAGGCTCCGGGAGGCGAGTAGGCCTCACTCTGCGCGAGTTGACCAGGGAGGCTCCAGAAGGCAGTAGGCCTCACTCTGCGGGAGTTGAGCAGGGAGGCTCCAGAAGGCAGTAGGCCTCACTCTGCGGGAGTTGAGCAGGGAGGCTCCGGAAGGCGAGTAGGCCTCACTCTGCGCGAGTTGAGCAGGGAGGCTCCGGAAGGCGAGTAGGCCTCACTCTGCGCGAGTTGAGCAGGGAGGCTCCGGAAGGCGAGTAGGCCTCACTCTGCGCGAGTTGAGCAGGGAGGCTCCGGAAGGCGAGTAGGCCTCACTCTGCGGGAGTTGAGCAGGGAGGCTCCGGAAGGCGAGTAGGCCTCACTCTGCGGGAGTTGAGCAGGGAGGCTCCGGGAGGCGAGTAGGCCTCACTCTGCGCGAGTTGAGCAGGGAGGCTCCGGAAGGCGAGTAGGCCTCACTCTGCGGGAGTTGAGCAGGGAGGCTCCGGAAGGCGAGTAGGCCTCACTCTGCGGGAGTTGACCAGGGAGGCTCCGGAAGGCGAGTAGGCCTCACTCTGCGGGAGTTGAGCAGGGAGGCTCCGGAAGGCGAGTAGGCCTCACTCTGCGGGAGTTGAGCAGGGAGGCTCCGGAAGGCGAGTAGGCCTCACTCTGCGGGAGTTGACCAGGGAGGCTCCGGAAGGCGAGTAGGCCTCACTCTGCGGGAGTTGAGCAGGGAGGCTCCAGAAGGCGAGTAGGCCTCACTCTGCGGGAGTTGAGCAGGGAGGCTCCGGAAGGCGAGTAGGCCTCACTCTGCGGGAGTTGAGCAGGGAGGCTCCGGAAGGCGAGTAGGCCTCACTCTGCAGGAGTTGAGCAGGGAGGCTCCGGAAGGCGAGTAGGCCTCACTCTGCGGGAGTTGAGCAGGGAGGCTCCGGAAGGCGAGTAGGCCTCACTCTGTGGGATTGACCAGGGAGGCTCCGGAAGGCGAGTAGGCCTCACTCTGCGGGAGTTGAGCAGGGAGGCTCCGGAAGGCGAGTAGGCCTCACTCTGTGGGATTGACCAGGGAGGCTCCGGAAGGCGAGTAGGCCTCACTCTGCGGGAGTTGAGCAGGGAGGGTCCAGAAGGCGAGTAGGCCTCACTCTGCGGGAGTTGAGCAGGGAGGCTCCGGAAGGCGAGTAGGCCTCACTCTGCGGGAGTTGAGCAGGGAGGCTCCGGAAGGCGAGTAGGCCTCACTCTGCGGGAGTTGAGCAGGGAGGCTCCGGAAGGCGAGTAGGCCTCACTCTGCGGGAGTTGGTCATGGAGACTGCCTCAAAAGTCAACGGAGGCATGAGGAAGGAGGTACTCAGAGGTCACACCATGCACCCCACTGCCCACCAACACCACCCCCCCCGCCCCCCTCAACAAGCACAGCAACCATTTTCCCATGAGGCTTCAGAAGTTCCAAATGATGCCAATCCTTGTATCTAAACATGGCCGCCCACCATCCCAGGACTTGCCTCACCACCCAAACCCCACCCCATCCCCCCTCTCCACCCTCCTCCCCCCCAACACCCGGCCCTCCCCCCACCCCCCCCACCCGATCTTCCTGACCTTTCTCGCCTTCTTCTGGCTGACCACAGCGGCAGCCATGTTGTCGGACGCCTTCCCGACGTAGTTAACCGAGTTGGAGACGTAACTCTCGATGTTGTTCACCAGCTCCCCCTGGGAAGGAAGACAGAGAAACGCCGTGAGTTGAGAAAATGGCGGCTAAGGGAGGAACGGGCCGTCTCCTGTGGTGGGAGAGGAGGCAGGCTCCACCTGGGGGGCCTAGTCGTCCGGTCGCGCAGCCTGTGGCCTGCCCCACCTGGGGACAAACCACACCCCTCCCCACTCCCCAGGGGGAGAGGCCCAGGCCTCGTGACCAATCCCACAATCCCCCCACTCAACCGTCAATCCCCCGCCCTGCATCTCATTGGGCACAAAATGGCTGCCATGCCCAGAACAGGTCAATGGCCAGGAGGAATGAACCAGAGAACCTCCACAGTGCATGGGGAGGCCATTCAGCCCATCGACTATGTGCCGACCACAATCCTGCCCAGGCCCCATCCCCGTAACCCCATCTATTTACCCCCTCACACTAAGGGGGCAATTTAGCACGGCCAATCCACCCTAACCTACACATCTTTGGACATTAAGGGACAATTTAGCACGGCCAATCCACCCTAACCTACACATCTTTGGACATTAAGGGACAATTTAGCATGGCCAATCCACCCTAACCTACACATCTTTGGACACTAAGGGACAATTTAGCACGGCCAATCCACCCTAACCTACACATCTTTGGACACTAAGGGACAATTTAGCATGGCCAATCCCCGCTAACCTACACATCTTTGGACACTAAGGGACAATTTAGCACGGCCAATCCACCCTAACCTACACATCTTTGGACACTAAGGGACAATTTAGCATGGCCAATCCACCCTAACCTACACATCTTTGGACACTAAGGGACAATTTAGCATGGCCAATCCACCCTAACCTACACATCTTTGGACACTAAGGGACAATTTAGCATGGCCAATCCACCCTAACCTACACATCTTTGGGACACTAAGGGACAATTTAGCATGCCTCGTACATCTCCTTGCCCCTTAAACCTGTGGCCCCCCCGCGTAATTGACTCTGGGGGGAAAAAGCTCCTGACTATCCACTCTGTCCCTCATCATCTTCTATCAGGTCTCCCCCTCAACCTCCAGTGAGAACAAACCAAGTTTCTCTCCAACCTCTCCTCATAGCTAATGCCCCCTGTACCAGGGGCAACATCCTGGTAAATCTTTTCTGTAACCCTCTCCAAAACCTCCACATCCTTCTGGTAGTGTGGGTGACCCAGAATTGAACTCTATATTCCAAGTGCGGCCTCACTAAAGTTCTATAACGTGACTTGCCAATTTTTAAACTCAGTGCCCCGGCCGATGAAGGCAAGCATTGCCATATGCCTTCTTGACCACCTTCTCCCCCTGCGTTGCCACTTTCAGTGACCTGTGTATCTGTACACCCAGATCCCTCTGCCTATCAATACTCTGTGTACCTGTACGCCCAGATCCCTCTGCCCATCAATACTCTGTGTACCTGTACGCCCAGATCCCTCTGCCTATCAATACTCTGTGTATCTGTACGCCCAGATCCCTCTGGCTATCAATACTCTGTGTACCTGTACGCCCAGATCCCTCTGCCTATCAATACTCTGTGTACCTGTACGCCCAGATCCCTCTGCCTATCAATACTCTGTGTGCCTGTACGCCCAGATCCCTCTGCCTATCAATACTCTGTGTACCTGTACACCCAGATCCCTCTGCCTATCAATCCTCTGTGTACCTGTACGCCCAGATCCCTCTGCCTATCAATACTCTGTGTACCTGTACGCCCAGATCCCTCTGCCTATCAATACTCTGTGTACCTGTACGCCCAGATCCCTCTGCCTATCAATACTCTGTGTACCTGTACGCCCAGATCCCTCTGCCTATCAATACTCTGTGTGCCTGTACGCCCAGATCCCTCTGCCTATCAATCCTCTGTGTACCTGTACGCCCAGATCCCTCTGCCTATCAATACTCTGTGTGCCTGTACACCCAGATCCCTCTGCCTATCAATACTCTGTGTGCCTGTACACCCAGATCCCTCTGCCTATCAATACTCTGTGTGCCTGTACACCCAGATCCCTCTGCCTATCAATACTCTGTGTACCTGTACGCCCAGATCCCTCTGCCTATCAATACTCTGTGTGCCTGTACACCCAGATCCCTCTGCCTATCAATACTCTGTGTACCTGTACGCCCAGATCCCTCTGCCTATCAATACTCTGTGTGCCTGTACGCCCAGATCCCTCTGCCTATCAATACTCTGTGTACCTGTACGCCCAGATCCCTCTGCCTATCAATACTCTGTGTACCTGTACGCCCAGATCCCTCTGCCTATCAATACCCTTAAGACTTCTGCCATTGACCGGACACAGTTCCAAGATTACATTCCCCACTCAGCGAGGGTTCGCGAGGGATCTGGGCGGCCATTCTGCCTGGGGGAAACCAGCCTGGGAGGGAGGGCCGAAACTAGGCCCAAAAGCCTGCCGCCAACTAGGCGGGTGGGAGCCGCCAGCTGGCAAAGGGGTTGTAGGCCTCATGGGCTAGGCCTCACTGTGAGGAGAGGCAGAGAGCCTCGCGGAGGGTAAGATCCACTCGGATGAGGGGCCCAGACTTGCCTGAGCCTCCACCTCCATCGCCAGGTAGGTAAACATCTCGTGCAGCTCCACGATGCTGCGTTCTAACCGTTTGATCTCGGTGTGCCGGCTTTCGATATCGTCCAGGGCCTGTTTCGTCACCTGGGTCTCCCGCATCAGCTAAACACAGCGAGACAACACAACGTTAGATACACTGTCCTTTCCCCTACTCTGGGACCGGGTGTCACAGTGCGTTAGATACACTGTCCTTTCCCCCTCTCTGGGACCGGGTGTCACAGTGCGTTAGATACACTGTCCTTTCCCCCTCTCTGGGACCGGGTGTCACAGTGCGTTAGATACACTGTCCTTTCCCCCTCTCTGGGACCGGGTGTCACAGTGCGTTAGATACACTGTCCTTTCCCCCTCTCTGGGACTGGGTGTCACAGTGCGTTAGATACACTGTCCTTTGCCCCACTCTGGGACCGGGTGTCACAGTGCGTTAGATACACTGTCCTTTCCCCCACTCTGGGACCGGGTGTCACAGTGCGTTAGATACACTGTCCTTTCCCCCACTCTGGGACCGGGTGTCACAGTGCGTTAGATACACTGTCCTTTCCCCCACTCTGGGACCGGGTATCACAGTGTGTTAGATACACTGTCCTTTCCCCCACTCTGGGACCGGGTGTCACAGTGCGTTAGATACACTGTCCTTTCCCCCCTCTCTGGGACCGGGTATCACAGTGCGTTAGATACACTGTCCTTTCCCCCTCTCTGGGACCGGGTGTCACAGTGCGTTAGATACACTGTCCTTTCCCCCACTCTGGGACCGGGTGTCACAGTGCGTTAGATACACTGTCCTTTCCCCCACTCTGGGACCGGGTGTCACAGTGCGTTAGATACACTGTCCTTTCCCCCTCTCTGGAACCGGGTATCACAGTGCGTTAGATACACTGTCCTTTCCCCCACTCTGGGACCGGGTGTCACAGTGCGTTAGATACACTGTCCTTTCCCCCTCTCTGGGACCGGGTGTCACAGTGCGTTAGATACACTGTCCTTTCCCCCCCTCTCTGGGACCGGGTGTCACAGTGCGTTAGATACACTGTCCTTTCCCCCTCTCTGGGACCGGGTGTCACAGTGCGTTAGATACACTGTCCTCTCCCCCCCTCTCTGGGACCGGGTGTCACAGTGCGTTAGATACACTGTCCTTTCCCCCTCTCTGGGACCGGGTGTCACAGTGCGTTAGATACACTGTCCTTTCCCCCTCTCTGGGACCGGGTATCACAGTGCGTTAGATACACTGTCCTTTCCCCCACTCTGGGACCGGGTGTCACAGTGCGTTAGATACACTGTCCTTTCCCCCTCTCTGGGACCGGGTCTCACAGTGCGTTAGATACACTGTCCTTTCCCCCACTCTGGGACCGGGTATCACAGTGCGTTAGATACACTGTCCTTTCCCCCACTCTGGGACCGGGTGTCACAGTGCGTTAGATACACTGTCCTTTCCCCCTCTCTGGGACCGGGTGTCACAGTGCGTTAGATACACTGTCCTTTCCCCCACTCTGGGACCGGGTGTCACAGTGCGTTAGATACACTGTCCTTTCGCCCACTCTGGAACCGGGTGTCACAGTGCATTAGATACACTGTCCTTTCCCCCCTCTGGGTGTCACAGTGCGTTAGATACACTGTCCTTTCCCCCTCTCTGGGACCGGGTATCACAGTGCGTTAGATACACTGTCCTTTCCCCCACTCTGGGACCGGGTATCACAGTGCGTTAGATACACTGTCCTTTCCCCCTCTCTGGGACCGGGTGTCACAGTGCGTTAGATACACTGTCCTTTCCCCCTCTCTGGGATCGGGTATCACAGTGCGTTAGATACACTGTCCTTTCCCCCTCTCTGGGACCAGGTGTCACAGTGCGTTAGATACACTGTCCTTTCCCCCTCTCTGGGACCGGGTGTCACAGTGTGTTAGATACACTGTCCTTTCCCCCACTCTGGGACCGGGTGTCACAGTGCGTTAGATACACTGTCCTTTCCCCCACTCTGGGACCGGGTGTCACAGTGTGTTAGATACACTGTCCTTTCCCCCACTCTGGGACCGGGTGTCACAGTGCGTTAGATACACTGTCCTTTCCCCCACTCTGGGACCGGGTGTCACAGTGCGTTAGATACACTGTCCTTTCCCCCACTCTGGGACCGGGTGTCACAGTGCGTTAGATACACTGTCCTTTCCCCCTCTGGGACCGGGTATCACAGTGCGTTAGATACACTGTCCTTTCCCCCACTCTGGGACCGGGTATCACAGTGCGTTAGATACACTGTCCTTTCCCCCACTCTGGGACCGTGTGTCACAGTGCGTTAGATACACTGTCCTTTCCCCCCCTCTGGGACCGGGTATCACAGTGCGTTAGATACACTGTCCTTTCCCCCTCTCTGGGACTTGGTGTCACAGTGCGTTAGATACACTGTCCTTTCCCCCTCTCTGGGACCGGGTGTCACAGTGCGTTAGATATACTGTCCTTTCCCCCACTCTGGGACCGGGTGTCGCAGTGCGTTACATACACTGTCCTTTCCCCCTCTCTGGGACCGGGTGTCACACTGCGTTAGATACACTGTCCTTTCCCCCCTCTCTGGGACCTGGTATCACAGTGCGTTAGATACACTGTCCTTTCCCCCACTCTGGGACCGGGTGTCACAGTGCGTTAGATACACTGTCCTTTCCCCCACTCTGGGACCGGGTATCACAGTGCGTTAGATACACTGTCCTTTCCCCCCTCTCTGGGACTGGGTATTACAGTGCGTTAGATACACTGTCCTTTCCCCCACTCTGGGACCGGGTGTCACAGTGCGTTAGATACACTGTCCTTTCCCCCACTCTGGGACCGGGTGTCACAGTGCGTTAGATACACTGTCCTTTCCCCCACTCTGGGACCGGGTATCACAGTGCGTTAGATACACTGTCCTTTCCCCCTCTCTGGGACCGGGTATCACAGTGCGTTAGATACACTGTCCTTTCCCCCTCTCTGGGACCGGGTGTCACAGTGCGTTAGATATACTGTCCTTTCCCCCACTCTGGGACCGGGTGTCGCAGTGCGTTGGATACACTGTCCTTTCCCCCACTCTGGGACCGGGTGTCACAGTGCGTTAGATACACTGTCCTTTCCCCCCTCTCTGGGACCTGGTATCACAGTGCGTTAGATACACTGTCCTTTCCCCCACTCTGGGACCGGGTGTCACAGTGCGTTAGATACACTGTCCTTTCCCCCACTCTGGGACCGGGTATCACAGTGCGTTAGATACACTGTCCTTTCCCCCACTCTGGGACCGGGTGTCACAGTGCGTTAGATACACTGTCCTTTCCCCCACTCTGGGACCGGGTATCACAGTGCGTTAGATACACTGTCCTTTCCCCCCTCTCTGGGACCTGGTATCACAGTGCGTTAGATACACTGTCCTTTCCCCCACTCTGGGACCGGGTGTCACAGTGCGTTAGATACACTGTCCTTTCCCCCACTCTGGGACCGGGTATCACAGTGCGTTAGATACACTGTCCTTTCCCCCACTCTGGGACCGGGTGTCACAGTGCGTTAGATACACTGTCCTTTCCCCCACTCTGGGACCGGGTGTCACAGTGCGTTAGATACACTGTCCTTTCCCCCTCTCTGGGACCGGGTATCACAGTGCGTTAGATACACTGTCCTTTCCCCCACTCTGGGACCGGGTGTCACAGTGCGTTAGATACACTGTCCTTTCCCCCCACTCTGGGACCGGGTGTCACAGTGCGTTAGATACACTGTCCTTTCCCTCTCTGGGACCGGGTGTCACAGTGCGTTAGATACACTGTCCTTTCCCCCACTCTGGGACCGGGTGTCACAGTGCGTTAGATACACTGTCCTTTCCCCCACTCTGGGACCGGGTGTCACAGTGCGTTAGATACACTGTCCTTTCCCCCACTCTGGGACCGGGTGTCACAGTGCGTTAGATACACTGTCCTTTCCCCCTCTGGGACCGGGTGTCACAGTGCGTTAGATACACTGTCCTTTCCCCCTCTCTGGGACCGGGTGTCACAGTGCGTTAGATACACTGTCCTTTCCCCCTCTCTGGGATCGGGTGTCACAGTGCGTTAGATACACTGTCCTTTCCCCCACTCTGGGATCGGGTGTCACAGTGCGTTAGATACACTGTCCTTTCCCCCACTCTGGGACCGGGGGTCACAGTGCGTTAGATACACTGTCCTTTCCCCCACTCTGGGACCGGGTATCACAGTGCGTTAGATACACTGTCCTTTCCCCCTCTGGGACCGGGTGTCACAGTGTGTTAGATACACTGTCCTTTCCCCCCCTCTGGGACCGGGTGTCACAGTGCGTTAGATACACTGTCCTTTCCCCCACTCTGGGACCGGGTGTCACAGTGCGTTAGATACACTGTCCTTTCCCCCACTCTGGGACCGGGTGTCACAGTGCGTTAGATACACTGTCCTTTCCCCCACTCTGGGACCGGGTATCACAGTGCGTTAGATACACTGTCCTTTCCCCCTCTCTGGGACCGGGTATCACAGTGCGTTAGATACACTGTCCTTTCCCCCTCTCTGGGACCGGGTGTCACAGTGCGTTAGATATACTGTCCTTTCCCCCACTCTGGGACCGGGTGTCGCAGTGCGTTGGATACACTGTCCTTTCCCCCACTCTGGGACCGGGTGTCACAGTGCGTTAGATACACTGTCCTTTCCCCCCTCTCTGGGACCTGGTATCACAGTGCGTTAGATACACTGTCCTTTCCCCCACTCTGGGACCGGGTGTCACAGTGCGTTAGATACACTGTCCTTTCCCCCACTCTGGGACCGGGTATCACAGTGCGTTAGATACACTGTCCTTTCCCCCACTCTGGGACCGGGTGTCACAGTGCGTTAGATACACTGTCCTTTCCCCCACTCTGGGACCGGGTATCACAGTGCGTTAGATACACTGTCCTTTCCCCCCTCTCTGGGACCTGGTATCACAGTGCGTTAGATACACTGTCCTTTCCCCCACTCTGGGACCGGGTGTCACAGTGCGTTAGATACACTGTCCTTTCCCCCACTCTGGGACCGGGTATCACAGTGCGTTAGATACACTGTCCTTTCCCCCACTCTGGGACCGGGTGTCACAGTGCGTTAGATACACTGTCCTTTCCCCCACTCTGGGACCGGGTGTCACAGTGCGTTAGATACACTGTCCTTTCCCCCTCTCTGGGACCGGGTATCACAGTGCGTTAGATACACTGTCCTTTCCCCCACTCTGGGACCGGGTGTCACAGTGCGTTAGATACACTGTCCTTTCCCCCCACTCTGGGACCGGGTGTCACAGTGCGTTAGATACACTGTCCTTTCCCTCTCTGGGACCGGGTGTCACAGTGCGTTAGATACACTGTCCTTTCCCCCACTCTGGGACCGGGTGTCACAGTGCGTTAGATACACTGTCCTTTCCCCCACTCTGGGACCGGGTGTCACAGTGCGTTAGATACACTGTCCTTTCCCCCACTCTGGGACCGGGTGTCACAGTGCGTTAGATACACTGTCCTTTCCCCCTCTGGGACCGGGTGTCACAGTGCGTTAGATACACTGTCCTTTCCCCCTCTCTGGGACCGGGTGTCACAGTGCGTTAGATACACTGTCCTTTCCCCCTCTCTGGGATCGGGTGTCACAGTGCGTTAGATACACTGTCCTTTCCCCCACTCTGGGATCGGGTGTCACAGTGCGTTAGATACACTGTCCTTTCCCCCACTCTGGGACCGGGGGTCACAGTGCGTTAGATACACTGTCCTTTCCCCCACTCTGGGACCGGGTATCACAGTGCGTTAGATACACTGTCCTTTCCCCCTCTGGGACCGGGTGTCACAGTGTGTTAGATACACTGTCCTTTCCCCCCCTCTGGGACCGGGTGTCACAGTGCGTTAGATACACTGTCCTTTCCCCCTCTCTGGGACCGGGTGTCACAGTGCGTTAGATACACTGTCCTTTCCCCCTCTCTGGGACCGGGTATCACAGTGCGTTAGATACACTGTCCTTTCCCCCACTCTGGGACCGGGTGTCACAGTGCGTTAGACACACTGTCCTTTCCCCCCTCTCTGGGACCGGGTATCACAGTGCGTTAGATACACTGTCCTTTCCCCCACTCTGGGACCGGGTGTCACAGTGCGTTAGATACACTGTCCTTTCCCCCACTCTGGGACCGGGTATCACAGTGCGTTAGATACACTGTCCTTTCCCCCTCTCTGGGACCGGGTATCACAGTGCGTTAGATACACTGTCCTTTCCCCCACTCTGGGACCGGGTGTCACAGTGCGTTAGATACACTGTCCTTTCCCCCTCTCTGGGACCGGGTGTCACAGTGCGTTAGATACACTGTCCTTTCCCCCACTCTGGGACAGAGTGTCACAGTGCGTTAGATACACTGTCCTTTCCCCCTCTCTGGGACCGGGTATCACAGTGCGTTAGATACACTGTCCTTTCCCCCTCTCTGGGACCGGGTGTCACAGTGCGTTAGATACACTGTCCTTTCCCCCACTCTGGGACCGGGTGTCACAGTGTGTTAGATACACTGTCCTTTCCCCCCCTCTGGGACGGGGTATCACAGTGCGTTAGATACACTGTCCTTTCCCCCACTCTGGGACCGGGTGTTACAGTGCGTTAGATACACTGTCCTTTCCCCCACTCTGGGACCGGGTGTCACAGTGCGTTAGATACACTGTCCTTTCCCCCACTCTGGGATCGGGTGTCACAGTGCGTTAGATACACTGTCCTTTCCCCCACTCTGGGATCGGGTGTCACAGTGCGTTAGATACACTGTCCTTTCCCCCTCTCTGGGATCGGGTGTCACAGTGCGTTAGATACACTGTCCTTTCCCCCTCTCTGGGATCGGGTGTCACAGTGCGTTAGATACACTGTCCTTTCCCCGACTCTGGGACCGGGTGTCACAGTGCGTTAGATACACTGTCCTTTCCCCCACTCTGGGACCGGGTGTCACAGTGCGTTAGATACACTGTCCTTTCCCCCTCTCTGGGATCGGGTGTCACAGTGCGTTAGATACACTGTCCTTTCCCCCACTCTGGGACCGGGTGTCACAGTGCGTTAGATCCACTGTCCTTTCCCCCACCTCTGGGTGTCACAGTGCGTTAGATACACTGTCCTTTCCCCCTCTCTGGGACCGGGTGTCACAGTGCGTTAGATACACTGTCCTTTCTCCCACTCTGGGACCGGGTGTCACAGTGCGTTAGATACACTGTCCTTTCTCCCACTCTGGGACCGGTTGTCACAGTGCGTTAGATACACTGTCCTTTCCCCCACTCTGGGACCGGGTGTCACAGTGCGTTAGATACACTGTCCTTTCCCCCACTCTGGGACCGGGTGTCACAGTGCGTTAGATACACTGTCCTTTCCCCCACTCTGGGACCGGGTGTCACAGTGCGTTAGATACACTGTCCTTTCCCCCACTCTGGGACCGGTTGTCACAGTGCGTTAGATACACTGTCCTTTCCCCCACTCTGGGACCGGGTGTCACAGTGCGTTAGATACACTGTCCTTTCCCCCACTCTGGGACCGGGTGTCACAGTGCGTTAGATACACTGTCCTTTCCCCCTCTCTGGGACCGGGTATCACAGTGCGTTAGATACACTGTCCTTTCCCCCACTCTGGGACCGGGTATCACAGTGCGTTAGATACACTGTCCTTTCCCCCTCTCTGGGACCGGGTGTCACAGTGCGTTAGATACACTGTCCTTTCCCCCTCTCTGGGACCGGGTATCACAGTGCGTTAGATACACTGTCCTTTCCCCCTCTCTGGGACCGGGTATCACAGTGCGTTAGATACACTGTCCTTTCCCCCACTCTGGGACCGGGTGTCACAGTGCGTTAGATACACTGTCCTTTCCCCCTCTCTGGGACCGGGTGTCACAGTGCGTTAGATACACTGTCCTTTCCCCCTCTCTGGGACCGGGTGTCACAGTGTGTTAGATACACTGTCCTTTCCCCCTCTCTGGGACCGGGTGTCACAGTGCGTTAGATACACTGTCCTTTCCCCCACTCTGGGACCGGGTATCACAGTGCGTTAGATACACTGTCCTTTCCCCCACTCTGAGACCGGGTGTCACAGTGTGTTAGATACACTGTCCTTTCCCCCTCTCTGGGACCGGGTGTTACAGTGCGTTAGATACACTGTCCTTTCCCCCTCTCTGGGATCGGGTGTCACAGTGCGTTAGATACACTGTCCTTTCCCCCACTCTGGGATCGGGTGTCACAGTGCGTTAGATACACTGTCCTTTCCCCCACTCTGGGATCGGGTGTCACAGTGCGTTAGATACACTGTCCTTTCCCTCTCTCTGGGATCGGGTGTCACAGTGCGTTAGATACACTGTCCTTTCCCCTCTCTGGGATCGGGTGTCACAGTGCGTTAGATACACTGTCCTTTCCCCGACTCTGGGACCGGGTGTCACAGTGCGTTAGATACACTGTCCTTTCCCCCACTCTGGGACCAGGTGTCACAGTGCGTTAGATACACTGTCCTTTCCCCCTCTCTGGGATCGGGTGTCACAGTGCGTTAGATACACTGTCCTTTCCCCCACTCTGGGACCGGGTGTCACAGTGCGTTAGATCCACTGTCCTTTCCCCCACCTCTGGGTGTCACAGTGCGTTAGATACACTGTCCTTTCCCCCTCTCTGGGACCGGGTGTCACAGTGCGTTAGATACACTGTCCTTTCCCCCACTCTGGGACCGGGTGTCACAGTGCGTTAGATACACTGTCCTTTCCCCCACCTCTGGGTGTTACTGTGCGTTAGATACACTGTCCTTTCCCCCTCTCTGGGACCGGGTGTCACAATGCGTTAGATACACTGTCCTTTCCCCCACTCTGGGACCGGGTGTCACAGTGCGTTAGATACACTGTCCTTTCCCCCTCTCTGGGACCGGGTATCACAGTGCGTTAGATACACTGTCCTTTCCCCTCTCTGGGACCGGGTATCACAGTGCGTTAGATACACTGTCCTTTCCCCCACTCTGGGACCGGGTGTTACAGTGCGTTAGATACACTGTCCTTTCCCCCTCTCTGGGACCGGGTATCACAGTGCGTTAGATACACTGTCCTTTCCCCCACTCTGGGACCGGGTGTCACAGTGCGTTAGATACACTGTCCTTTCCCCCTCTCTGGGACCGGGTATCACAGTGCGTTAGATACACTGTCCTTTCCCCCACTCTGGGACCGGGTGTCACAGTGCGTTAGATACACTGTCCTTTCTCCCACTCTGGGACCGGTTGTCACAGTGCGTTAGATACACTGTCCTTTCTCCCACTCTGGGACCGGTTGTCACAGTGCGTTAGATACACTGTCCTTTCTCCCACTCTGGGACCGGGTTGTCACAGTGCGTTAGATACACTGTCCTTTCCCCCACTCTGGGACCGGGTGTCACAGTGCGTTAGATACACTGTCCTTTCCCCACTCTGGGACCGGGTGTCACAGTGCGTTAGATACACTGTCCTTTCCCCCTCTCTGGGACCGGGTGTCACAGTGCGTTAGATACACTGTCCTTTCTCCCACTCTGGGACCGGGTGTCACAGTGCGTTAGATACACTGTCCTTTCCCCCTCTCTGGGACCGGGTGTCACAGTGCGTTAGATACACTGTCCTTTCCCCCTCTCTGGGACCGGGTGTCACAGTGCGTTAGATACACTGTCCTTTCCCCCACTCTGGGACCGGTGTCACAGTGCGTTAGATACACTGTCCTTTCCCCCTCTCTGGGACCGGGTGTCACAGTGCGTTAGATACACTGTCCTTTCCCCCACTCTGGGACCGGGTGTCACAGTGCGTTAGATACACTGTCCTTTCCCCCACTCTGGGACCGGGTGTCACAGTGCGTTAGATACACTGTCCTTTCCCCCACTCTGGGACCGGGTGTCACAGTGCGTTAGATACACTGTCCTTTCCCCCACTCTGGGACCGGGTGTCACAGTGCGTTAGATACACTGTCCTTTCCCCCACTCTGGGACCGGGTGTCACAGTGCGTTAGATACACTGTCCTTTCTCCCACTCTGGGACCGGGTGTCACAGTGCGTTAGATACACTGTCCTTTCCCCTCTCTGGGACCGGGTGTCACAGTGCGTTAGATACACTGTCCTTTCCCCCACTCTGGGACCGGGTGTCACAGTGCGTTAGATACACTGTCCTTTCCCTCTCTCTGGGACCGGGTGTCACAGTGCGTTAGATACACTGTCCTTTCCCCCTCTCTGGGACCGGGTGTCACAGTGCGTTAGATACACTGTCCTTTCCCCCTCTCTGGGACCGGGTATCACAGTGCGTTAGATACACTGTCCTTTCCCCCACTCTGGGACCGGGTGTCACAGTGCGTTAGATACACTGTCCTTTCCCCCTCTCTGGGACCGGGTATCACAGTGCGTTAGATACACTGTCCTTTCCCCCACTCTGGGACCGGGTGTCACAGTGCGTTAGATACACTGTCCTTTCCCCCACTCTGGGACCGGGTGTCACAGTGCGTTAGATACACTGTCCTTTCCCCCACTCTGGGACCGGGTGTCACAGTGCGTTAGATACACTGTCCTTTCCCCCACTTTGGGATCGGGTGTCACAGTGCGTTAGATACACTGTCCTTTCCCCCTCTCTGGGACCGGGTGTCACAGTGCGTTAGATACACTGTCCTTTCCCCCACTCTGGGACCGGGTATCACAGTGCGTTAGATACTCTGTCCTTTCCCCCACTCTGGGAGCGGGTGTCACAGTGCGTTAGATACACTGTCCTTTCCCCCACTCTGGGACCGGGTATCACAGTGCGTTAGATACACTGTCCTTTCCCCCACTCTGGGACCGGGTGTCACAGTGCGTTAGATACACTGTCCTTTCCCCCACTCTGGGACCGGGTATCACAGTGCGTTAGATACACTGTCCTTTCCCCACTCTGGGACCGGGTGTCACAGTGCGTTAGATACACTGTCCTTTCCCCCACTCTGGGACCGGGTATCACAGTGCGTTAGATACTCTGTCCTTTCCCCCACTCTGGGAGCGGGTGTCACAGTGCGTTAGATACACTGTCCTTTCCCCCACTCTGGGACCGGGTGTCACAGTGCGTTAGATACACTGTCCTTTCCCCCACTCTGGGACCGGGTATCACAGTGCGTTAGATACACTGTCCTTTCCCCCACTCTGGGACCGGGTATCACAGTGCGTTAGATACTCTGTCCTTTCCCCCACTCTGGGAGCGGGTGTCACAGTGCGTTAGATACACTGTCCTTTCCCCACTCTGGGACCGGGTGTCACAGTGCGTTAGATACACTGTCCTTTCCCCCACTCTGGGACCGGGTGTCACAGTGCGTTAGATACACTGTCCTTTCCCCCACTCTGGGACCGGGTGTCACAGTGCGTTAGATACACTGTCCTTTCCCCCTCTCTGGGACCGGGTGTCACAGTGCGTTAGATACACTGTCCTTTCCCCCACTCTGGGACCGGGTATCACAGTGCGTTAGATACTCTGTCCTTTCCCCCACTCTGGGAGCGGGTGTCACAGTGCGTTAGATACACTGTCCTTTCCCCCTCTCTGGGACTGGGTGTCACAGTGCGTTAGATACACTGTCCTTTCCCCCACTCTGGGACCGGGTATCACAGTGCGTTAGATACACTGTCCTTTCCCCCACTCTGGGAGCGGGTGTCACAGTGCGTTAGATACACTGTCCTTTCCCTCTCTGGGTGTCACAGTGCGTTAGATACACTGTCCTTTCCCTCTCTGGGTGTCACAGTGAGCTGTGTTGGAACTCACGTTTGCAGTGAAGACCTCTTGTTGTCCACTTTCCAACATTTCGTCCATTTTTTCTTCAGAGAACTGCACTCCAGCTAAAACAGAGAGGGAGAGAGACAGTGTGAGGGAACTGGATTAACATCAGTACAGATACAGTCAGTAACACAGGGTGCTGGGGGGACAGAGGGGTTACTGAGTGAGGGAGCTGGATTATTGGTACAGATACAGTCAGTCAGTGGGACTCACCAATCTTCATTTGTCGTTGTATTCTCTCCACATTCTTCTCTCGATATTTGGACTGCAGTGAGTGACACTCATTCATAACCTCCACAAAATCTCGGCATAGAACAGTGTGCTGTCAGGGAGAGAGACAGAGAGTGAGACAGAGAGACAGAGAGAGAGAGAGAGAGAGAGACAGGGGAGATCCCCACTCCCCGGGGCAGCACAGACAAGGTGAGATCCCCACTCCCCGGGGCAGCAAAGACAGGGTGAGATCCCCACTCCCCGGGGCAGCACAGACAAGGTGAGATCCCCACTCCCCGGGGCAGCACAGACAGGGTGAGATCCCCACTCCCCGGGGCAACACAGACAGGGTGAGATCCCCACTCCCCGGGGCAGCACAGACAGGGTGAGATCCCCACTCCCCGGGGCAACACAGACAGAGTGAGTTCCCCACTCCCGGGGCAGCACAGACAGGGTGAGATCCCCACTCCCCGGGGCAACACAGACAGAGTGAGTTCCCCACTCCCCGGGGCAGCACAGACAGGGTGAGTTCCCCACTCCCCGGGGCAGCACAGACAGGGTGAGATCCCCACTCCCCGGGGCAACACAGACAGAGTGAGATCCCCACTCCCCGGGGCAACACAGTCAGGATGAGTTCCCCACTCCCCGGGGCAACACAGACAGGGTGAGATCCCCACTCCCCGGGGCAACACAGACAGGGTGAGATCCCCACTCCCCGGGGCAGCACAGACAGGGTGAGTTCCCCACTCCCCGGGGCAGCACAGACAGGGTGAGATCCCCACTCCCCGGGGCAGCACAGATAGGGGGAGATCCTGCTCGAAACCAGCCCTCCTCCCCTTTGTCACCATCTCCACCCCCACCCCCACAACCCACCCCCTCACCCCCCCCACCCCCCACCCCCCGGACAGTACGGAGTCCCGGGATTACCTGAGTTTTCCGCATTCGGGCGTCGATGCAGATCTGTTCCTCATCACTCTTACTGGGTTCGATCCCTGTGGGAGAGACGGAGGGTCAGAGAGAGGGAGGGTCAGAGCGAGGGAGGGTCAGAGAGAGGGAGGGTCAGAGCGAGGGAGGGTCAGAGAGAGGGAGGGTCAGAGCGAGGCAGGGTCAGAGCGAGGGAGGGTCAGAGCGAGGGAGGGTCAGAGCGAGGGAGGGTCAGAGAGAGGGAGGGTCAGAGCGAGGCAGGGTCAGAGCGAGGGAGGGTCAGAGCGAGGGAGGGTCAGAGCGAGGGAGGGTCAGAGAGAGGGAGGGTCAGTGAGAGGGAGGGTCAGAGAGAGGGAGGGTCAGAGCGAGGGAGGGTCAGAGCGAGGGAGGGTCAGAGCGAGGGAGGGTCAGAGCGAGAGAGGGTCAGAGCGAGGGAGGGTCAGAGCGAGGGAGGGTCAGAGCGAGGGAGGGTCAGAGCGAGGGAGGGTCAGAGAGAGGGAGGGTCAGAGCGAGGGAGGGTCAGTGAGAGGGAGGGTCAGAGAGAGGGAGGGTCAGAGCGAGGGAGGGTCAGAGAGAGGGAGGGTCAGAGCGAGGGAGGGTCAGAGAGAGGGAGGGTCAGAGCGAGGGAGGGTCAGAGCGAGGGAGGGTCAGAGCGAGGGAGGGTCAGAGCGAGGGAGGGTCAGAGAGAGGGAGGGTCAGAGAGAGGGAGGGTCAGAGCGAGGGAGGGTCAGTGAGAGGGAGGGTCAGAGCGAGGGAGGGTCAGAGAGAGGGAGGGTCAGAGCGAGGGAGGGTCAGACAGAGGGAGGGTCAGAGGGAGGGAGGGTCAGAGCGAGGGAGGGTCAGAGAGAGGGAGGGTCAGAGAGAGGAAGGGTCACTGAGAGGGAGGGTCAGAGCAAGGGAGGGTCAGAACGAGGGAGGGTCAGAGCGAGGGAGGGTCAGAGGGAGGGAGGGTCAGAGGGAGGGAGGGTCAGAGCGAGGGAGAGTCAGAGCAAGGGAGAGTCAGAGCGAGGGAGGGTCAGAGAGAGGGAGGGTCAGAGGGAGGGAGGGTCAGAGGGAGGGAGGGTCAGCGAGAGGGAGGGTCAGAGCGAGGGAGGGTCAGAGAGAGGGAGGGTCAGAGAGAGGGAGGGTCAGAGCGAGGGAGGGTCAGAGAGAGGGAGGGTCAGAGCGAGGGAGGGTCAGAGCGAGGGAGGGTCAGAGCGAGGGAGGGTCAGAGCGAGGGAGGGTCAGAGCCGAGGGAGGGTCAGAGAGAGGGAGGGTCAGAGGGAGGGAGGGTCAGAGCGAGGGAGGGTCAGAGGGAGGGAGGGTCAGAGGAGGGAGGGTCAGAGGGAGGGAGGGTCAAAGCGAGGGAGGGTCAGAGCGAGGGAGGGTCAGAGAGAGGGAGGGACAGAGAGAGGGAGCGTCAGTGAGAGGGAGGGTCAGAGAGAGGGAGGGTCAGCGAGAGGGAGGGTCAGCGAGAGGGAGGGTCAGCGAGAGGGAGGGTCAGCGAGAGGGAGGGTCAGAGCGAGGGAGGGTCAGAGCGAGGGAGGGTCAGAGAGAGGGAGGGTCAGAGCGAGGGAGGGTCAGAGCGAGGGAGGGTCAGAGAGAGGGAGGGTCAGAGAGAGGAGGGTCAGAGCGAGGCAGGGTCAGAGAG